>NW_027363025.1:2325000-2372500 GCF_046119375.1 Phyllobates terribilis
GATGACTGTTCAAATAAAGTCCCACCACTCGGTACTTCACGGCAGAGCCAACCCTTTAAATTCACCTGCCCACCTGTTTGTTCTCTCTCTATCTCCACACCCCCCCTTCTGGCTGGGAGTCTGCATTTCACATCCTTGAAGCCAAGTGATTGCCATTCCTGGCTCTGACACCAGCGAATCCTCACAGTGCTTACGATGTGTGGATTCACAAGTCTTCAGTCAGTGACACAGAGGGACTGCTGGCTTGTGGATTTAGACTGGACAACCCCTTTAAGGCTCCTTCAGCCATCAGTGAATATCGGTCTGTGCTCGGACCGCAATGCATGGACTTGCCGCGGGTCTCCTGACCTCAACTCAGCAGCCTCACAGCATGTATGAGCATGCGGGTCAGCATGATTGGTGCCCAGTCCAAGCACTGCAGACTGAGAGCAGAACGATTTCTCACTTCCAGTATTTACACTGTCATAATAATAAAGATGTTTCCCAATCATATACAGTGCATTGTGAAAGTATTTGGCCCCCTTGAACTTTTCTACCTTTTGCCACATTTCTGGCTTCAAACATAAAGATATAAAATTCAATTTTTTTGGTAAGAATCAACAACAAGTGGGACACAATCGTGAAGTGGAACGAAATTTATTGGATATTTTAAACTTTTTTAACAAATTAAAAACTGAAAAGTGGGGCGTGCAATATTATTCGGCCCCTTTACTTTCACTCCAGAAGTTCAGTGAGGATCTCTGAATGATCCAATGTTGTCCTAAATGACTGGTAATGATAAATAGAATCCACCTGTGTGTAATCAAGTCTCCGTATAAATGCACCTGCTCTGTGATAGTCTCAGGGTTCTGTTTCAAGTGCAGAGAGCATCATGAAGACCAAGGATCACACCAGGCAGGTCCGAGATACTGTTGTGGTGAAGTTTAAAGCCGGATTTGGATACAAAAAGATTTCCCAAGTTTTTAACATCTCGAGGAGCACTGTACAAGCGATCATATTGAAATGGAAGGATTATCAGACCACTGCAAATCTATCAAGACCCAGCCGTCCCTCTAAACTTTCATCTCGAACAAGGAGAAGACTGATCAGAGATGCAGCCAAAAGGCCCATGATCACTCTGGTTGAACTGCAGAGATCTACAGCTGAGGTGGGAGAGTCTGTCCATAGGACAACAATCAGTCATACACTGCACAAATCTGGCCTTTATGGAAGAGTGGCAAGAAGAAAGCCATTTTTCAAAGATATCCATAAAAAGTCTCATTTGAAGTTTGCCACAAGCCACCTGGGAGACACACCAAACATGTGGAATAAGGTGCTCTGGTCAGATGAAAGCATTATCAAACTTTTTGGCCCCAATGCAAAACGATATCTTTGGCGTAAAAGCAACACAGCTCATCACCCTCAAAACACTATCCCCACTGTCAAACATGGTGGTGGCAGCATCATGGTTTGGGCCTGCTTTTCTTCAGCAGGGACAGGGAAGATGGTTAATATTGATGGGAAGATGGACGGAGCCAAATACAGGACCATTCTGGAAGAAAACCTGTTGGAGTCTGCAAAAGACCTGAGACTGGGACGGAGATTTATCTTCCAACAAGACAATGATCCCAAACATAAAGCAAAATCTACAATAAAATGGTTCAAAAATAAACGTATCCAGGTGTTAGAATGGCAAAGTCAAAGTCCAGACCTGAATCCAATCGAGAATCTGTGGAAAGAGCTGAAAACTGCTGTTCACAAACGCCCTCCATCCAACCTCAATGAGCTCGAACTGTTTTGCAAGGAAGAATGGGCAAGAATTTCAGCCTCTCGATGTGCAAAGCTGATAGTGACATACCCCAAGCGACTTTCAGCTGTAATCGCAGCAAAAGATGGCGATTATTAACTCAAGAGGGCCGAATAATATTGCACGCCCCACTTTTCAGTTTTTAATTTGTTAAAAAAGTTTAACATTTCCAATAAATTTCGTTCCACTTCACGATTGTGTCCCACTTGTTGTTGATTCTTTCCAAAAAATTTGAATTTTATATCTTTATGTTTGAAGCCAGAAATGTGGCAAAAGGTAGAAAAGTTCAAGGGGGCCAAATACTTTCACAATGCACTGTATATGATTGGGAAACATCTTTATTATTATGACAGTGTAAATACTGGAAGTGAGAAATCGTTCTGCTCTCAGTCTGCAGTGCTTGGACTGGGCACCAATCATGCTGACCCGCATCCTCATACATGCTGTGAGGCTGCTGAGTTGAGGTCAGGAGACCCGCGGCAAGTCCATGCATTGCGGTCCGAGCACAGACCGATATTCACTGATGGCTGAAGGAGCCTTAAAGGGGTTGTCCAGTCTAAATCCACAAGCCAGCAGTCCCACAGTTTTTAATTTGTTAAAAAAGTTTAACATTTCCAATAAATTTCGTTCCACTTCACGATTGTGTCCCACTTGTTTTTGATTCTTCCCCCAAAAATAGAATTTTATATCTTTATGTTTGAAGCCAGAAATGTGGCAAAAGTTAGAAAAGTTCAAGGGGACCAAATACTTTCACAATGCACTGTACAGTCATGGCCAAAAGTATTGAGAATGAGACAAATAGTAATTTTTCCAAAGTTTACTGCTTCATTTTTTGTAATGGCAATTTGCATATACTCCTGAATGTCAAAGAGTGATCAGCTTAACAGCAATTACTGTACTTGCAAAGTCAATATTTGCCCAGAAAATGAACTTTAACCTCCAAAACACATTTCAACATCATTGCAGTCCTGCCTTAAAAGGAGCAGCTAACATCGTTTTAGTGATTGATCCATTAACACAGGTGTGGGTGTTGATGAGGACAGGGCTGGCGATCAATCAGTCATGATTAAGTAAGAATGACATCACTGGACACTTTAAAAGGAGGCTGGTTCTTGGTATCATTGTTTCTCTTCAGTTAACCATGGTTATCTCTAAAGAAACACGTGCAGCCATCATTGCACTGCACAAAAATGGCCTAACAGAGAAGAGTATCGCAGCTACAAAGATTGCACCTCAGTCAACAATCTATCGCATCATCAAGAACTTCAAGGAGAGAGCTTCCATTGTTGTCAAAAAGGCACCAGGGCGCCCAAGAAAGACCAGCAAGCGCCAGCACCGTATCTTAAAACTGTTTCAGCTGCGGGATCGGACTACCAGCAGTGCCGAGCTTGCTCAGGAATGGCAACAGGCTGGTGTGAGTGCTTCTGCACGCACTGTGAGGCGGAGACTCTTTGAGCAAGGGCTGGTTTCAAGGAGGGCAGCAAAGAAGTCACTTCTGTCCAGAAAAAACATCAGGGACCGACTGATATTCTGCAAAAGGTACAGGGAGTGGACTGCTGAGGACTGGGGAAAAGTCATTTTCTCTGATGAATCCCCTTTTCGACTGTTTGGGACATCTGGAAAACAGCTTATTCGGAGAAGAAGAAGTGAGCGCTACCACCAGTCTTGTCTCATGCCAACTGTAAAGCATCCTGAAACCATTCATGTGTGGGGTTGCTTCTCAGCCAAGGGAATCGGCTCACTCACAGTCTTGCCTAAAAACACAGCCATGAATAAAGAATGGTACCAGAATGTCCTCCAAGAGCAACTTCTCCCAACCGTCCACGAGCAGTTTGGCGCCCAACAATGCCTCTTCCAGCATGATGGAGCATCTTGCCATAAAGCAAAGGTGATAACTAAATGGCTCATGGAACAAAACATAGAGTTTTTGGGTCCATGGCCTGGAAACTCCCCAGATCTTAATCCCATTGAGAACTTGTGGTCAATCATCAAGAGACGGGTGGACAAATAAAAACCAACAAATTCTGTCAAAATGCAAGCATTGATTATGCAAGAATGGACTGTTTTTAGTCAGGATTTGGTCCAAAAGTTGATTGAGAGCATGTCAGGGAGAATTACAGAGGTCTTGAAGAAGAAGGGGCAACACTGCAAATATTGACTTGCTGCATTAACTCATTCTAACTGTCAATATAACCTATTGGTACTCATAATATGATTGCAATTATATTTCTGTATGTGATATAAACATCAGACAAACACTAATAAAAACCAGAGGCCAGCAGATCATGTAAAAATATAATTTCGGTGTCATTCTCAATACTTTTGGCCATGACTGTATACACTTATATCAATCATTCCCTCCCCTCCCCCCTTTCAGGAGCAGAGGGAATGATTGTATCATATAATCATGTACTGAGATGGTGGACAAATTAATACATGAACTTAAAGGGGTTTTCCCACGAACAAAAGTTAATTTTAATCAATAGATCTTTGAATAATGTAATGGCTGTGTCTGACCGTGTACAGAACACGGTCTGATCATACCATGACGCGCCCTCTGGGCCGTGGGGTACCCGGTGCCGGGCCGGTAAATGCTGGGGGATGTCACAGTAGCGGTGACCCGGTCCGTGACCCAGGGGTTATTGATAGGGGATTTATGGTGATTGTATAAAGTTTGTGACGCCACCTGTGGTATGCGGCTAGGGGAGCCGCCGCTGCGGAGCAGGTCCTCTGGAGCTGATGTTACTGCAGCAGGGATAGTGTGGCTCTCCACAGGTAGAACTTAGCTCCAGGGCAGTGTAGATGTTATGGGTCATGCTGGACGTTGTAGTGCAGGGGTTGATGGCGCAGCAATAATCCACAACTCAATGGCGGTTTCCTCTTATCTTTACTGGTGGTGATTAGACAAGCCGGGACTAGGGTGCTGGCTAGAAGTGGAAGTCCGGGCATCCTGGAAGCAAGTAAAGAATCCTCCTTGCCAGGTGAAATTGGAGGCCTTCCCTTTACACTAAACTCTTTGGCCCTGCTGCTTGTAGCTGTGCGCGGCCCTCGTCCCTGAGTGCAACGTTTCTGTGCTCACCCGTATGGCAGGCAGCTCGGGCCTTGCTGGTGCGTCGCTCTCACGTGGCGGTGCTGAACCCTGCGGTGCTGCTGAGCCTTTGGGCGTCTGATGGGGCCAGGAGACCTGCAGTCTCCTGCCCTCCGGTTTCTACTGCTGGGCCTTCGGTGCCCCACAGCCTCGGACTCCGGTGTCCGGTTCTTCTGTGCTGGTTCTTCTGGGGTGAGCTGCCGCGCAGCTCCAGTCCCCAGCTCCTCTCTCCTCGATGTCCTGACTTCAACTCCTCACACACTAAGTCTCACTAACCACGCCCCCAGATCCCAGTTGCCAAGGGGAGGGACTCCCCTTGCTGGTCTGGAGCCAGGAAAGTGTTGCATGCTTAGTAAAACCTGATTAGGGGACTCCTGCTTGCTTCCAGGCATGGCATCAACTCTTGTGAGGGAGGCAATGCCACTGTGGCAACCGGACCCCTGGGGTGCCACAACCACATCTCATGCTAAGGGGAGGAAACAAAAGAGTATACAGACATTTCAGCATGGGATCCCAACTGTTTCTTTCTTTGAAGTAAAACATTGTTTAAAAACAGGCAGTGAAATGTTTTACCTCACAGAAAGAATCAGCTGTGATCCCCTGCTGTAATGTCTGTATATTCTTTTTCTTCCTCCCCTGCCCAGGAGATGTGGTGTGATCAGACCATGTTCCTGCACGGTCAGACACAGCCATTACACAGTACACAGCAGGGGCACATGTATAAGATTATCTCAGCACAGGAACATTTTATTTAAACACATCCAATTGTGGAAGTTATTATTATTCCAAGGTCTATTGATCACCCTATTTGTCAACTACTCTTGTTCCTCCTACCTGTCCACAGAGGTTGGCATCATCTTGATATGCAATTGGCATATCCTTGTCGACTAGCCCTGGTCGTCCTCGCCACCGCCTCCTCAGCCTCTCGCTGCCGGTCGCAGCCTTCCCTCAGCACCAGCCTCACCCTGCCGGACGCAGCCTCCCCTCAGAAACAGGCCCCCCTCAGCACCAGCAACAGCCTCAACTCAGAACCACCAGCAGCCTCCCCTCAATACCAGCAGCAGCCTCCCCCCAGCAGCAGCCTCCCCTCACCATCACCAGCAGACTCCCCTCACCACCACTTGCAGCCTCCTCTCACCACCGCCAGCCGCCTCCCCTCATCACCACCAGCCTCCCCTCATCACAACCACCAGCAGCCTCCCCTCATCACCAGCCTCCCCTCATCACCAGCAGCAGCCTCCCCATCAGCCTCCCCTCAGCACCAGCAGTAGCCTCTCCTCGGCACCAGCCACCACTCAGCACCAACCTCCTCTCATCACCAGCAGCAGCCTCCCCTCATCACCAGCAGCAACCTCCCCTCATCACCAGCAGCCTCGCCTCACCACCACCAGTAGTCTCCCCTCACCAACATCAGCAGCCTTCCCTCACCACCTCAGCAGCCTCTCCTCAGCACCAGCAGCTGCCTCCCCTCAGCAGCTGCAGCAGCAGCCTCCCCTCATCACCAGCAGCAACCTCCCCTCTCCACCACCAGCCTTCCCTCACCTCCAGCCTCCTCTCACCACCAGCAACAGCCTCCCCTCAGCACCAGCAGCAGCCTCCCCTCAGCACCAGCATCAGCCTCACCACAAGCCTCCCCTCAGCACCAGCAGCCTCTCCTCTGCACCAGCAGCAGCCTCTCCTCGGTACCAGCAGCAGCCTCCCCTCGACACCAGCACCAGCCTCCCCTCGGCACCAGCACCAGCCTCTCCTCGGCACAAGCAGCAGCCTCCCCTCGGAACCAGCACCAGCCTCCCATCGGCACCAGCACCAGCCTCCTCCCAGCAGCAGTTTCCCCTTGGCACCAGTAGCAGCCTCCCCTCAGCACCAGCAGCAACCTCCACACAAGCCTCCCCTCAGCACCAGCAGCCTCTACTCAGCACCAGCACCAGCCTCCCCTCAGCACAAGCCTCCCCTCAGCACCAGCAGCCTCTCCTTAGCACCAGCAGCAGCCTACCCTTGGCACCAGCACCAGCCTCCCCTCAGCACAAGCCTCCCCTCAGCACCAGCAGCCTCTCCTCAGCACCAGCAGCAGCCTCCCCTTGGCAACAGCACCAGCCTCCCCTCAGCACCAGCAGCAGCTTCTCCTCAGCACCAGCAGCAGCCTCCCCTCAGAACAAGCAGCAGCCTCCCCTCACCACCAGCAGCAGCAGCCTCCCCTTGGCAATAGCACCAGCCTCCCCTCAGCACCAGCCTCCCCTCAGCACCAGCAGCAGCTTCTCCTCAGCACCAGCAGCAGCCTCCCCTCAGAACCAGCAGCAGCCTCCCCTCACCACCAGAAGCAGCAGCCTCCCCTCATCACCATTAGCAGGCCCCCCCACCGTCATCAGCAGGCCCCCCCACCACAATCAGCAGGCCCCCGCATCACCAGCAGCAGGCCGCCCATCACTAGCAGCAGGTCCTGCCATCACCAGGCCCCCCACAACCATCAGCAGGCCCCGCATAACCATCAGCAGGCCCCCTCATCACCATCAGCAGGCCCCTCTGAGCACCACCAGGCCCCACTCACCACCAAACTCAGCAGCAGCTTCCTCCTCCTGCTACTCACACACTAGCCACCGCCTCCGAGACATGCTGCTCTGCTCAGGAATGAAGATGAGCATGCAGTGTGTCAGGAGATTGGAGTCAGGACCATGATGCACCTGGCCGCTGCTTAAAGGTAAAGCACCCATTTCCGTCTGCCGGGTGCATCGGGCATTTAACTGTTACCCCTGAGGCCCGGTAAGAAGAAGCAAAGAGAGGGGCCCCGGGCTGCCAGCGTGCCTGCCCCCCCTTCTTGCTTCTTTTCACCGGGCCCCATACAGTAGTAAGGGTAGTAATGCCCTGATGGCGGCCCTGGGGTCATGGAGCGGCATTGGAAGAAAACACATTCGCAAGATGACTTCTCGGCATTCAAACAAGCAACACTCGCTTTCAAATCAGCCCTTACCTCTGCTAAACAGGCTTACTTCACAACCCTCGTATCTTCCTTATCCAGGGTCACACTGGGGTGTCTGGGGCCCACAGGTGAAATTGACCCTAGGGGCCCACCCTACAGCTATATGCACATACCTGTTAGCCGTTATCCCTGTTATAGTGGAGCGTCGACTGTAAATCACAGGCGGCTCCTGCACATCTACTGTGCGCCACCATAACTGGGATGTACAATTACTGTAGTCTTGACAAAGAACGCATCTTTAGCGTTCGAAACGCGTTGCCCTGGCTACACTATGTGACTATGGAATCTGTTTTTAAAGAGCTTTTGTCACAATAAAGAAACCTATTTTTTGAACTATTCATGAAGCTGGTAATCCTTTCTCCTTATGCATTGCAAACCGCACTGATTGAAAGAATGGGGAACTTTTATCCCTGACAGGACACTTTTATCCCCATTTTAAAATGGAGCGGCATGTGGTATGTCTGACCGTAGCTCCATTCATCCTCTTTGGGGGCTTCCAGAAAAAGCCAAGTGCAGCCCCTTAGGGAATAAATGGATCAGTGGTCGAGTCGTACTTGCCGCTCCATACTAATGGGGATAAAGGTTGCACATTCTCCAGGTCACAGCATTCAATAACTTATTTATCCTTTGGCCACGTTCACACGATCAGCATTTGGTCAGTATTTTACATCAGTATTTGTGAGGAACAATCAGAGGAAAAGTAAAGTAGAAAGATGTCACCACTTCTGCATTTTTCACCCACTCCTGGTTTTGTCTTACAAATACTGATGTAAAATACTGACCATATGCTGAACATGTGAACATGGCCTTAGGAGAGGTGATTACTTGTTTTCACCGTAGAACCCCTGTAAGTGCATATTTGCTACTGTGCAATAGCCACAGGACAGGGAGGCGTTAAACATCCAAGTATTTAATCTCCATTGGAAATCAAGAATCTTCCCCTTATTGATATCAAAGGGAACAAGTGACCTCCATACACAACACAATCCACTATACCAAGACCAATACCACCACATACAAGAGATAAATACCGCCACACCATGACCAGACCACATATTGACCAAATACCACATACAGGCAATTAATACAGTCACACCATGACCAGACCACATATTACCTCCACATAGTGACTGAATAATACTGTCACACCATGACCAGAGCATGTATTACTACCACATAGTGACCGAATAATACCACATACTGTACAAGGAACAAATACCTCCACACCATGACCAGATCATATATTACCACCTCAGTGACCGAATAATACAATACTGATCATTAATAAAAAACACAATACTAATAACATTAATATTACCACTGGTGACATAATACACAGGAGCTCTGTATATAGTGTCGGTGTACAGGTAATACAGTGATCACCAGAGACATTACAGCATATACAGAGTACCTATATATGCTGTAATACAGAAATATACAGGTAATACAGTGACCACCTCCATACAGAATTATGGGCCCCATGTAATGCTGCTCCATAGAGTATACTGGCCCAATGTAATGCTGCTCCATACAGTATATTTTCCCCATATGATGCTGCTCTATGCAGTATATTGGCCCCATGTAATGCTGCTCCATACTGTATATTGGTGCCATATGATGCTGCTCCATACAGTGTATTGGCCCCATATGATGCTGCTCCATACAGCATATTGGCCACATGTCATGCTGCTCCATACAGTATATTGGCGCCATATCATGCTGCTCCATACAGTATATTGGCCCCATATGATGCTGCTCCATACAGTATATTGGCCCCATGTAATGCTGCTCCATACAGTATATTGGCCCCATGTAATGCTGCTCCACACAGTATATTGGCCCCATATGATGCTGCTCCATACAGTGTATTGGCCCCATATGATGCTGCTCCATACAGTATATTGGCCCCATGTCATGCTGCTCCATACAGTATATTGGCCCCATATGATGCTGTTCCATACAGTATATTGGCCCCCTGTCATGCTGCTCCATACAGTATATTGGCCCCATATGATGCTGTTCCATACAGTATATTGGCCCCCTGTCATGCTGCTCCATACAGTATATTGTCTCCATATGATGCTGGTCCATACAGTATATTGGCTCCATGTAATGCTGCTCCATACAGTATATTGTCTCCATATGATGCTGGTCCATACAGTATATTGGCTCCATGTAATGCTGCTCCATACAGTATATTGTCTCCATATGATGCTGGTCCATACAGTATATTGGCTCCATGTAATGCTGCTCCATACAGTATATTGGCCCCATATGATGCTGCTCCATACAGTATATTGACCCCATATAATGCTGCTCCATACAGTATATTGGCCCCATGTAATGCTGCTCCATACAGTATATTGGCCCCATGTAATGCTGCTCCATACAGTATATTGGCCCCATATGATGCTGCTCCATACAGTATATTGGCCCCATATGATGCTGCTCCATACAGTATATTGACCCCATATAATGCTGCTCCATACAGTATATTGGCCCCATGTAATGCTGCTCCATACAGTATATTGGCCCCATGTAATGCTGCTCCATACAGTATATTGGCCCCATATGATGCTGCTCCATACAGTATATTGGCCCCATGTAATGCTGCTCCATACAGTATATTGACCCCATATAATGCTGCTCCATACAGTATATTGGCCCCATGTAATGCTGCTCCATACAGTATATTGGCCCCATGTAATGCTGCTCCACACAGTATATTGGCCCCATATGATGCTGCTCCATACAGTATATTGGCCCCATATGATGCTGCTCCATACAGTGTATTGGCCCCATATGATGCTGCTCCATACAGTATATTGGCCCCATGTCATGCTGCTCCATACAGTATATTGGCCCCATATGATGCTGTTCCATACAGTATATTGGCCCCATGTAATGCTGCTCCATACAGTATATTGGCCCCATATGATGCTGCTCCATACAGTATATTGGCCCCATGTAATGCTGCTCCATACAGTATATTGACCCCATATAATGCTGCTCCATACAGTATATTGGCCCCATGTAATGCTGCTCCATACAGTATATTGGCCCCATGTAATGCTGCTCCATACAGTATATTGGCCCCATGTAATGCTGCTCCATACAGTATATTGGCCCCATATGATGCTGCTCCATACAGTATATTGGCCCCATGTAATGCTGCTCCATACAGTATATTGGCCCCATATGATGCTGCTCCATACAGTATATTGGCCCCATATCATGCTGCTCCATACAGTATATTGGCCCCATATGATGCTGCTCCATACAGTATATTGGCCCCATATGATGCTGCTCCATACAGTATATTGGCCCCATATGATGCTGCTCCATACAGTATATTGGCCCCATGTAATGCTGCTCCATACAGTATATTGACCCCATATAATGCTGCTCCATACAGTATATTGGCCCCATGTAATGCTGCTCCATACAGTATATTGGCCCCATATGATGCTGCTCCATACAGTATATTGGCCCCATGTAATGCTGCTCCATACAGTATATTGGCCCCATGTAATGCTGCTCCATACAGTATATTGGCCCCATATGATGCTGCTCCATACAGTATATTGGCCCCATGTAATGCTGCTCCATACAGTATATTGGCCCCATGTAATGCTGCTCCATACAGTATATTGGCCCCATGTAATGCTGCTCCATACAGTATATTGACCCCATATAATGCTGCTCCATACAGTATATTGGCCCCATGTAATGCTGCTCCATACAGTATATTGGCCCCATGTAATGCTGCTCCATACAGTATATTGGCCCCATGTAATGCTGCTCCATACAGTATATTGGCCCCATATGATGCTGCTCCATACAGTATATTGGCCCCATGTAATGCTGCTCCATACAGTATATTGGCCCCATATGATGCTGCTCCATACAGTATATTGGCCCCATATCATGCTGCTCCATACAGTATATTGGCCCCATATGATGCTGCTCCATACAGTATATTGGCCCCATATGATGCTGCTCCATACAGTATATTGGCCCCATATGATGCTGCTCCATACAGTATATTGGCCCCATGTAATGCTGCTCCATACAGTATATTGACCCCATATAATGCTGCTCCATACAGTATATTGGCCCCATGTAATGCTGCTCCATACAGTATATTGGCCCCATATGATGCTGCTCCATACAGTATATTGGCCCCATGTAATGCTGCTCCATACAGTATATTGACCCCATATAATGCTGCTCCATACAGTATATTGGCCCCATGTAATGCTGCTCCATACAGTATATTGGCCCCATGTAATGCTGCTCCATACAGTATATTGGCCCCATGTAATGCTGCTCCATACAGTATATTGGCCCCATATGATGCTGCTCCATACAGTATATTGGCCCCATGTAATGCTGCTCCATACAGTATATTGACCCCATATAATGCTGCTCCATACAGTATATTGGCCCCATGTAATGCTGCTCCATACAGTATATTGGCCCCATGTAATGCTGCTCCATACAGTATATTGACCCCATATAATGCTGCTCCATACAGTATATTGGCCCCATGTAATGCTGCTCCATACAGTGTATTGACCCCCATGATGCTGCTCCATACATTGTATCGGCCCCCATGATGCTGCTCCATACAGTTTGTGGGCCTCCATGATGCTGCTCCATACAGTTTGTGGGCCCCCATGATGCTGCTCCATACAGTATATTGGCCCCATGTAATGCTGCTCCATACAGTATATTGGCCCCATGTAATGCTGCTCCATACAGTATATTGGCCCCATGTAATGCTGCTCCATACAGTATATTGACCCCATATAATGCTGCTCCATACAGTATATTGGCCCCATGTAATGCTGCTCCATACAGTGTATTGACCCCCATGATGCTGCTCCATACATTGTATCGGCCCCCATGATGCTGCTCCATACAGTTTGTGGGCCTCCATGATGCTGCTCCATACAGTTTGTGGGCCCCCATGATGCTGCTCCATACAGTATATTGGCCCCATGTAATGCTGCTCCATACAGTATATTGGCCCCATGTAATGCTGCTCCATACAGTATATTGGCCCCATGTAATGCTGCTCCATACAGTATATTGACCCCATATAATGCTGCTCCATACAGTATATTGGCCCCATGTAATGCTGCTCCATACAGTGTATTGACCCCCATGATGCTGCTCCATACATTGTATCGGCCCCCATGATGCTGCTCCATACAGTTTGTGGGCCCCCATGATGCTGCTCCATACAGTTTGTGGGCCCCCATGATGCTGCTCCATACAGTTTGTGGGCCCCCATGATGCTGCTCCATACAGTTTGTGGGCCCCCACGATGCTGCTCCATACAGTTTGTGGGCCCCCATGATGCTGTTCCATACAGTTTGTGGGCCCACATGATGCTGCTCCATACAGTATATGAAGAACAAATAAAGTAGCACACTGTAACACTGAGTATATAGATATGAAATATGAAATATGAATAACATAACTGCTGTAGAAAATAGAAATAAATGAAACATTTTTTGAAAATTTATTTTTAGCGCATGTAAATATGAAGTATGAAAAATGAATAGCATTACTGCTGTAAGTAAATGAGAAATCTTAGCGTATAAATTGGCCAATTCATGTGTACCTGACAGCCGCGGTAAGGCGTTTCTCGATGTCAGGACCTACCAATTGCTCTCCCAGCACCCTTGTAATTGCTCTCTCCCAGCACCCCCGTCATTGCTCTCTCCCTGCACCCCATCATTGTTGTCTCCCAGCATCCCCGTCATTGCGCTCTCCGAGCACCCCCATTATTGCTCTGTCCCAGCACCACTATCATTGCTCTCTCCCAGCACCCCCGTCATTGCTCTCTCCCAGCACCCCCGTCATTGTTCTCTCCCTGCACCCCGTCATTGCTCTCTCCGAGCACCCCTATCATTGTTCTCTCCCAGCAACCCCCGTCATTACTCTCTCAGCACCTCCATTTCTAACAAGCATATAAACTGCTTTTCACCTCGACTCTTTCGCTTCTGTGAACACTAAGTTATATACATGCTCTGTAGTAGCCCTGTCATTTCCAGACATTGGTGTATTATAATTCTGAGCATTATAATTCTCCATACACATGCACTTTAAGGGTTTATTATGTATTTATCTCTTGATTGGTGACTTTGAAGCAGGGTTTATTTTGTTTTTGTTTAACCACTGGACCACCCCAATTAATGAACAATTTCCTTCTTTGACATGCACATGCACTTTGGATAGTTTCAATCCTTGGAATCGTTGGATTATGTAATGGTATAGGTTACTCTGCAGTGACTATCTCTGCTAGGTTGTTCTATGCTATTTTGTGGGGTGCACCAGGAGATAATATTCATGCATACTGGGTTGGCATTTCTTACCATCCCTCAAACAAGAGGCATCTGTTTTTATTTTATGTATGTGTTTGGTAATGTCTATGATATTGTTCAGTAAAATCATTTGTTTTTTATACACACTAACTTGAAGTGCTCACTTTTGTCTACTTGGTCTCCTTGATGTAAGGATTTTTACCTAGTGGTACAGATTGATTTACACATATTCATTATATATCTGCAAACTTTCTCATAAAATTCAAACCTGATAAATGCTTCTTGCACGAGTATTCAAACTCTACAGACTAGTATATGGCAGAGGCACATTCTGTAGCGATTCTAGCTTTATGTTTATTGAAGAAAAATAATTACAGGCACATATAAATCCCCCTATTAATAATCATTTATTACACATAAAAAAATTACAATCAGTAATATGATACCATGGGGACCCCGTGCAAGAAATATTGATAATCAAGATAAAATATAACATACTGTAGAAATGTCAGTGATTCCCATATACAGCACTAGGAATGAATGTGTGAACTGCCGTTACATTAAAGATGGGACAATTGCAGAAATACACTTGCATTTTTTTGTTGGGTGCATTTTAAGGTGTGAAAGTGAAGGAGTTATAGATTTAATTCAGTGCCCATGTTCAAAGCAATATATTGGCAGGACTCTGAGACCTCTTAAAAAAGGAGAGGAGAACAGATTAATAAGAATAGAAATTTTTTTTTGTTAAACATGCACTTTCAATCATTTCAAAACATTTCATAACAGCAATTCAAATGGCTATATCTATATACGAGTATAGGAGGAAATAATCTATCACAAATGTCCGGAGCTGAATCTAGAAAGAAATTAGGCTTTAAAACACTAGCGCCGAAAAAAGGGGAGTGGGTATTGCTGGAAGCTGCTGATAGATTAGCGGGTCCTGTGTGAAAACCCGTAAGGAAGAATGGCTACTAGATAAAGGATTGATACTATCACGCTAAACAGCGGCTGAACAGAGCAGGATGAATGAAAGGAATAACAGACATAGAAATAATGCTTCACCAAAATGAGTTGAATGTCCCCCTTTCTTGGTATGTAAATTTGTCTTAAGATTACCGGATAATGATTTGCAGCTATGAAAGTTAATAGATGATTCCCTGGGTTGCGATGATCTATGGATAATTGGTCGGGTGGTACCTAGCTTCTGGTACAGATAGAGGCAGCTAGTGATTGGACGTTTTCCATCTATATATCCTCCTCTTACCATTTTTTTTCACCCTTCCATTGACACGACAACATTATTACTGAACACATAAGCTCTATCCTTTATATATACAGTATATAATTGCAAGGGAAAATGCTTTTTAAAAAAAGGTTTTAAAAAATTAATTATTAATTTAATTTAATCTTTTTTTATTTTTTATATTCTATATATATTTAAATTTTTAATGATTTATTGTACTACACTGCTGCTCACCATTCTTGTCACGCCTTCATTTTTTCGTAGACTGTACAATATCTTCAGAAATAAATGGAAATGTACCAAAGTTATATCCTCAGGATTTGTGGTCCAAAGTAATACAACAATACAATATTGTTTTTCAACTTCAATGTTGCAATATCAAAGAAAAAACTGAATGTGCCACAATAATGGCACCCCTAATTAATACTTGGTTGCACACCCTTTGTCATTGCTGACAGCCTCCAGACATTTCTTGTAGCCATCTGTAAGCTTCTTGCACTTCTCAGCTGGAATTTTCTCCCACTCTTCCTTTGCAGTTTGTTCAAGCTCTTGAATGTTTGCAGGGTTCTTTTTCCCAATGGCAGATTTCAGCTCACCCCTAAGATTTTCAATGGGATTGAGGTCAGGACTAGTATTGAGGGATACCTTCCGATATCAGGAAATATCGGATCGGATTGGATCGGGCCGATACCCAAAAAGTATCGGATATCGCCGATTCCGATACCGGAAACCAATGCAAATCAATGGGACACAAATATCGGAATGAAAATAAACCCTTTCTTTCCTTGTAGGTTAATTCTACATGAAGGAAAACAACTAACAATAATGTAGAATGTATTGGTGGAGGTGGTTGCCCAAATCGATGGGAACAGTGCTCACAGTGAAACATGAAAAGCCGGCAATTCATCAGTGGCATACACCGGTACCCGACAATTTAGAACAGAAAGAATAGAGCTTCACACATAGATTAGATAGAAACATGTCAGTCACATATATATGAAGTACAGTGACAGTGTTGCTTACTGTACTTGTCATTTAGTGTAAAGGATTTATTTAAAAAAATATTAGTGTTTTAATGCACCGTCTCTTTAAAAAAGCCGGCCGGCAATTCAGCAGCGGTACCCGACAATTTATAACAGAAAGAAAGAGCATCACACATAGATTTGATACATAGAAACATGTCAGTCACATATATAAGAAGTGCAGTGACAGTGTTGCTTACTGTACTTGTCATTTAGTGTAAAGGATTTATTTAAAAAAAATCTTAGTGTTTTCATGCACCGTCTCTTTAAAAAAGCCGGCCGGCAATTCAGCAGCGGTACCCGACAATTTACAACAGAAATAATAGAGCATCACACATAGATTAGATAGATAGAAACATGTCAGTCACATATATAATAAGTACAGTGATAGTGTTGGTTACTGTACTTGTCATTTAGTGTTAAAATAAAGGATTTATTAAAAAAAAAATTGGCGTGGGGCTCCCCGTAATTTTAGTCTCTAGCGGAGGTTAAGCAGACAGCTAGGGCAGATGTTTGAAGCCTGGGAAGAGGGTAATACCCACGGAGCTTCCCAGGCTACTAATATCAGCCCCCAGCTGAATACCTAGCCTTTACTAACTATTAAAATGGGAGACCCACCCAAAAAAATGACGTGGGGTCCCCCCTATTTTAATAGCTAGCAAAGGCTGGACAGACAGCTGGGGGCTGATACTAATAGCCCAGGAAGGGTGCCATGAATATTGGCCCCCTCCCAGGCTAGAAACACCAGCCGTCAGCCACCCCAGAAATGGCGCATCCATAGGATGCGCCAATTCTGGCACTTAGCCTCGCTCTTCCACGCTGCCCTGGTGCGGTGGCAGGGGGTAATAGGGTTGGTTTTCATGTCAGCGCCAGCTGCCATGAAGCCCAGGTTAGTAATGATGGGCGTCTATAAGACACCCCCATTACTAACCTGAAACATTTAAGTGTGACAAAGATGCAAAAGAATAAGAAATCAGGAAGGGGGCAAACACTTTTTCACACCACTGTATGTGTGAAGTGTAAAGTAAATTCTACAAGGTTTTCTATATATTGAGAAAATATAAATCTGATAACTGTGACTTGCATTTGTATTTATCCCTCCGGAGTAAATAGTCTGTAGGACCACCTTTCGCTGCAATTACTGCTGCAAGTCTTTTCAGGTATGTCTCTACCAGCTTTGCATCTAGAAGTGACATTTTCTCCCATTCTTCTTTGTAAATGCTCTATCTCAGTGAGATTGGATGGAGACGTCTGTGAACAGCAATTTCAAGTCTTGCCACAGATCCTCAATGGGATTTCGGTCTGGCCTTTGGGCCATTCACACTCATGAATCTGCGGTGAGGGGTTCAGCATGAGGCTGCGGTATGTGCATTGCATTACACACATCTATTGCCTGGTACATTCTCATACTTACCACAATGCTCTTCAATTCTAGAAAATGTCAATCTGACATTTACAGAGTCACTTTTATCCCAAGTTTCAGAGCTACAACTAGAAGATGATTCCAAAAGTATAGTATCCAGAATATTAGTAATATACAGTGATCAGAAAAATAAGATTATCCCAAGATAATAGGACAAAACGCCAACATAAAGTGTCATGCAGTGCTCCATCATTAGTGGCAAATGCTGCCCATGTCAGTAATGTCATACAGAGCCCATAAGAATATATTCACCACCAATATTATAAACCCAGGTATGACAATAGTCATTATGGCACATTATACCGATACATGTGTAGGCTCCGCATGGTGCTGGAATTCAGAAGTTCAAAGTGCACATTTCTTATAGCTCCTATATTGTACATATGGCAACTATATGGCACAGTTGAATGGCATTACCCATATGGGCAGTTCATGGCACTAGTTATATTCCCAGTATATGGTAACAGAATTGTATCCACCTGTATTTTATATTTAATGTGCTGTCTATAAAAGGATAGTTTTTTACATCAGTCAGATTAATTACATTATTAAAAGGCTATACGCAATTTCTTAATTGGGTAAAATTGCAAAGTGCTTGTAAAAATAGGGAACTTTGCAAATAACCCCTTTTTAAAAATTCTCTTCATTTCTCATGAGAGGAGGTATTTTGAATTCTAGAATTTGCTTGTTGCCTAGGTCAGCCACCATTCTGTCTGTCAGAGTTGACTGTTCTCCCAAACAAGGAGGACAGCGCTTACAACTTGTTTCCCATGGAGCTTGTGAGTGCTGCTGAGAAGCTGTCTAGATACCAGGATTCAGCCACCTTCAGGGTCCTTGAGCTCCTCCAATGCCTCATGCCACATCCAAGCACTGATTTTACAATACATACTGCTTATAGTATTATATATTATTATGCAAATCTGTTAGCCCAGATGAGGCTGGTGTACTTGTCAGCATATGCATAAGGATGGCTGTATAATCCTTTGTGAAACTTTCCCTTTATCACATTAAAATAAGGATAAAACGCTCCTCTTAACATCAGGATTGCACAGCCATCCTGATGTGAATTTTCAGAGTACGTACATCAGCCCCATCTGGTCCGAGATCTGATTAATAGTATTTTTACAGTTTGCTTTGTGAAACCTGGTCATATAACTGCTTGAACGTGTGAGTGCTGTTCTGTAAGAGGACGGACACCGAGACAGCTTGAGATACTGCGGAGGAGCCTTCCAGCAGGTGGTGTAAAGTTTGGAAAGTGGAAGCCCAGCGTAAATGTTTTTGCCAGTCATCTATCTGTGGTGAAGCTGTTCCCCTATTTAAGAGTATTTGTAGTTATGAAGCATGTTGGCGTCTCGGAGACTCTGTGACCAGTAAGCTTGTTGCCTCTTTTCAGTAACATTATCCTAAACTGTCACCAGTATGTGCCTGAATTACTTCTGCCGTCCTTTAGTGGTGACACCAGATACCAGTCTGCCACCAATGTCATTGTATCCTAAAGAAATGTCCTAAAGCATTCCCACCCCATAATCACACTGTGCCTTACAGGCATTTAGTGTTCACAGAGAAGGTCGTCTACTCTGGAGCAATGGACATCATGAAGCTTCACTAGAAGAGCATCTATCCCTTCTGTAGTAAGCCCAATTATTCTATGCATTACAGCTATTTAGTTACACAGCAAATATGTAATTCTACATTGAAAGCTCAGGCCAGAAGTGGCATGCTGGGTCATTTAATAAGGGTCTGTGTTATTGAAGCAAATTGTTTCCATTAAAATTGTACTAAGTATTATTTTTAAGTCAAAGTAAAATGTATAATACAAAAGCGTCAACATGATCTTTATCAAACATTCACTGTGAAAAATAATAATGTGACATAAGAAAAAAATATGAAGAACTTCCAATATACATCTAAGACAAAATGTATAATCTAGAATATAGTGAATAAGCGAATACTATTGAGAAGCGAATATCAAGTATAAGCAAATAATCCTCATTAGGGTTTAGCAAAAAATTACAAAAACATGCTAATATGCCGAGACACTAGCAATGACTAATCTAGAATTCAGCAGAAAGAACAATCTGTGTGCACCAAATATGGAATTAAATTACAAATAACTCCAGTCCATATATTGATAATACAATTTATCACAGGAAAATAGTTATATGTGAAAAAAGTATGTAGTATAGTGTAAAAAATATAACCCACCAATATTATTACTATTGGCAAATAAAATCCTTGTGTCCGGTCTAGGAGGGCTGTATTTCCCTATTTACACTAATAAAAAGCGCGATCATTGCCTTGTCATTTCCTATAGTATTAACACCAGAATGAGTATCCACAGCGGCATCTCAAGTTCAGACTTACACTATTTTTGATGGACTAGAAGCCAAGGGCATGTTCACATGTTGCATTTTTGCCGTATTTTCAAAAGTTATTTCCGCACGTTCTTTGCATGAAAAAACGCAGTGTTTTAATGTACTAGCAAAGTCAATGAGATTTATGGAATCTCATGTACATTCTGCTTATTTTTTCCTTGCAGATTTGAAGAAGTTTCATATCTTCTGCATGTCAATTCTTGAAGCGTTTTTGCACATATTTTAGGCAGCATTTTACCCGCCAACACTCTAGTATTTCTTTTCCTCTACAAATAATAACCGTGTGCACATCCCCTAAATGCTGCAAAACAGCGTCAGAAGGAAAATGGTGGCAAAGAGCGTTCTGCAAAACAGCAAACTCACACATGTGGGTTTTCTAAGAAGCCATTATAGTAACTAGAAATTATTCTTTAGAAACCTATAGTTGTCATTACGTGTAAATATTACTATCGAGATTGCTGCAAATTATATTCAAGTCTTAACCTGAAAATGTGAAAAAGATCTGGATATTTGAGTCTTTCTATAGGAAAAAAGGCAGCAGAAAAGCTAAAATAAACCTCTATCTGTGAGCTTGGCCTAATACTATGTGATATGATGAGAATAAAATAGAAAAACACCAATATCTGATAACTCATATATATGACTGCTTATGGTCAATTCCTATCACATGACCAGTGAGCACATTGGAATGTTGCCGGTTGGCAGTTGGAGAGTTGCGGTTGGCTTGCATGCGGATGAGGAGGAGCTGCCTTCAGCAAAGCGACATTATGGAGATTAAAGAGGAGGACTTTAGGATGAGAGGGAAGAAAAGGAGAAGAAATGTTTTGGACTCATCGGATGATGAGAAGCCGTCCATCAAGAAGAGCCATAGGAGAGGAGAGAAGAGAAATGGCTCAGAGTTGGAGATCGTCTCTCAGAAGATTGATCACCAAGGCCAGAAAGAAGAACAGGAATGTCATCAGGAGGTCCTAGCTAGAAGAAGTGGAGCCAAGAGGAGAAGACAAATCTTTGGCTCATCACATGAAAGCTCTTCAATCAAGAAAGAAGAAGAAGGGCAGAAGACCACCAAGGGCACAGGTAATACTATACATCAGCTTACCACAGGGAGCACCATGACATGTAGCTTCTCATGCCCACACTTACAGATCAGGGCAATGTTGTCACTTTACACAAGTTACACATCTTTTAAATCTGACAGGTGGAGGATGTGATACATGAGCAAGATCTGAAGCTGGAGGGTTGTAGAACTGTTCCCCAGTCCATTTATATATATGTATATATTCAGTACTTTGTTAAACCCCTACATGATCAGGCCATTTTTCCCCATTCTTGCCAAGGCACATTTTTTTCTTATTTTCATACATATGGTTTAAAAAACTGTAAAAAATTGTAATGTTTGGATATTTAAATATTTTTTGTGAAACATCGAGACTAAATTTTACAATATTTTAATATTATTTTATTTTTTTTCTGGTAATATCTGTAGTAAATAAAGGATTTCTGTGCTTGTGTTATTTTTATATATTAGTTAGGGTATGTGCACACGATGCAGAAATGAAGCAGAAAATTTCTGCATCATTTCTGCATCTCCCTGGCAGAAAAAACGCATGCAGATTGTGCATGCGTTTTTCCTGCAGAATACATGCGGATCCACATGCAGATTCACATGCGTTTCCGCATGCAGATTGACAAGCGCTTTCCAGGCGATTTTAGCATCACCTGGAAAGTGCTTGACAACTAGGTCACACTGTATAAATCCATGCAAACAGCATGGATTTATATAGTGTGACCAGAGAGAGTGTATATACTTACCTCTGATGGCCCGCGCTGTCCCGCTCACTCCGTTCTCCCGGCTGCCGGCAACTTTGAATTGAAAGACCTGCCGACGTCAGCGTCACGTGACCCGTCACATGACTCTGACGTCACCGCAGGTCCTACAACTCACTGCAAGTGCCGGGAACCAAGAAGGAGCGGTGCGCGGGCCGACAGAAGGTAAGAATACATTTATTTTTTATTTTATTCTTCTTTTACAGCTTTTTTAATGGTACCTGGGTGTGGATGAGACTCTCCTCTCCTCCACACTCGGGTACCATCCGCACATTAGAACGCACCAATTACGCAAGTACAAATGCTGTCTTGCGGAATTGGCGCGTTCTAATGCAAGTCAATGGCGGCGAAATCGCCGCGTTTCCGCAAAATTAATTGACATGCTGCGGATTTTTGACCGCAGCGTTAACGCTGCGGAAAAATCCGCATCATGGGCACAGCACATGCGGATTTCCATTGGGGAACATTGCTTCCCTTCTACCATGCGTTTTTCATGCGTTTCCGCGGCGTTTACGCAACTGCAAAAACGCCGCGGAAACGCATGAAATACGCATCGTGTGAACACAGCCTTACATGGTTTTTTGTTAGGGATGGGGCTTGTAAATGCAATTTGGATAGTCATTGTTTTTTTATTTATTTTTTCCTGGTTTTTTTGCTCTTTATTTCAATGATTTTACACAGGGGTTGTCTTAACTTTTGAAACATTTGATTTTTTTCTTGCTTGAATGGATAAAAAAAATTGCAATATGGTTTCATTAAAATAAAATTGAGTCGTTTGCCTCCTATAGTCTTTGTGTTGCGCTGTCTATTGCTGGCTGCAGAATTAGTTAATGAGGTTGACCATTTTATCTTTACTTTAACAGATGTGTTGGGGACATGATTTTGTGGCATTTACTATGATATACTGTAGGTATGTCAGATTCTCCTCCTGCTCTTGTTACTGCAGCTTTCCTTACAGACTGCCCAGCTCTCTAGTCTATAATATGGCTGCTGGTGGAGGAGCAGTGACCAGACCTGTCCGTCAGTCTACTTCACTATAAAAGCATCTTTCTCATGGGAGGTTCTCAATAGGACAAGGCTGATGGAGTGGTCTGGTTACATGCTCCTCCATCAGTGACCATTGTATGGACTGGAGAGCTGTGCAGTATGTGAGGAAAGCTGAACTAACAAGTGCAGGAGGAGAACCTGCCATACTTATATAATAGTAATTGTTAATAAACCAGTGTCCCAAACACATCTGCTGGTATATTGATCCTAGTTACAGGGGACATTCAACCTACTGCCTATATAGCAGGGTTGACTGGGTCTCCTAGGACCCAGAAGCTCTTGCTCTTTCTCTACACCCGGCCATCACATGATCTCTGGGTCTGGAGCAGGAAGCGCTATCTGCGCTTACCATACTGAATACACAGCACTTGTTCAGAGCTGTGTACACAGTAATTGAAAAGGCAGAGACGGTAATAAATCCTCTCTACCTTCTCTATAGGGAGTATCCAAAAAGAAAAGAGTCGGCCCCTATAAATGCTCTTCCATAACTATATAACCCAAAAAGAGAAAAATGGAAACAGGAGCAAATCCAATAAAAGTTACATTTTTATTGCAAAAATATAAGTAAAATCAGACATAATCAAAAGAGATAAAAAATCCAAGGGAAAGAGGTGACAACAAAGTGCCACGGAACCACAGGAATAAACCAATGTAAGGCAAGAGACAATATATCTACTGTATATATATGTATATATATATATATGTATATATACAGTGCTGGCCAAAAGTATTGGCACCCCTGCAATTCTGTCAGATAATACTCAGTTTCTTCCTGAAAATGATTGCAATCACAAATTCTTTGGTATTATTCTCTTCATTTAATTTGCTTGCAAGGAAAAACACAAAAGAGAATGAAGCAAAAATCAAATCATTGATCATTTTACACAAAACTCCAAAAAAGGGCCGGACAAAAGTATTGGCACCCTCAGCCTAATACTTGGTTGCACAACCTTTAGCCAAAATAACTGCGAACAACCGCTTCTGGTAACCATCAATGAGTTTCTTACAATGCTCTGCTGGAATTGTAGACCATTCTTCTTTGGCAAACTGCTCCAGGTCCCTAATATTTGAAGGGTGTCTTCTCCAAACTGCCATTTTGAGATCTCTCCACAGGTGTTCTATGGGATTCAGGTCTGGACTCATTGCTGGCCACCATAGAAGTCTCCAGTGTTTTCTCTCAAACCATTTTATAGTGCTTTTGGAAGTGTGTTTTGGGTCATTGTCCTGCTGGAAGACCCATGACCTCTGAGGGAGACCCAGCTTTCTCACACTGGGCCCTACATTATGCTGCAAAATTTGTTGGTAGTCTTCAGACTTCATAATGCCATGCACACGGTCAAGCAGTCCAGTGCCAGAGGCAGCAAAGCGACCCCAAAACATCAGGGAACCTCCGCCATGTTTGACTGTAGGGACAGTGTTCTTTTCTTTGAATGCCTCTTTTTTTTTCCTGTACACTCTATGTTGATGGTTTTTCCCAAAAAGCTCTACTTTTGTCTCATCTGACCAGAGAACATTCTTCCAAATCGTTTTAGGCTTTCTCAGGTAAGTTTTGGCAAACTCCAGCCTGGCTTTTTTATGTCTCGGGGTAAGAAGCGGGGTCTTCCTGGGTATCCTACCATACAGTCCTTTTTCATTCAGATGTCGACGGATAGTACGGGTTGACACTGTTGCACCCTCAGACTGCAGGGCAGCTTGAACTTGTTTGGATGTTAGTCGAGGTTCTTTATCCACCATCCGCACAATCTTGCGTTGAAATCTCTCGTCAATTTTTCTTTTCCGTCCACATCTAGGGAAGTTAGCCACAGTGCCATGGGTTTTAAACTTCTTGATGACACTATGCACGGAAGACACAGGAACATTCAGGTCTTTGGAGATGGACTTGTAGCCTTGAGATTGCTCATGCTTCCTCACAATTTGGTTTCTCAAGTCCTCAGACAGTTCTTTGGTCTTCTTTCTTTTCTCCATGCTCAATGTGGTACACACAAGGACACAGGACAGAGGTTGAGTCAACTTTAATCCATGTTAACTGGCTGCAAGTGTGATTTAGTTATTGCCAACACCTGTTAGGTGCCACAGGTAAGTTACAGGTGCTGTTAATTACACGAATTAGAGAAGCATCACATGATTTTTCAAAGGGTGCCAATACTTTTGTCCACCCCCTCTTTTAGGTTTGGTGTGGAATTATATACAATTTGGCTTTAGGACAATTCTTTTTGTGTTTTTTTCATTGAAGACAAATTAAATGAAGAGAATAATACCAAAGAATTTGTGATTGCAATCATTTTCAGGAAGAAACTGAGTATTATCTGACAGAATTGCAGGGGTGCCAATACTTTTGGCCAGCACTGTATATATATATATATATATATATATATATATATATATATATATAGGGTGGGCCATTTATATGGATACACCTAAGTGATATCAACTTCCTGTTTGTGGCCCATTAGTATATGGGAGGGGGAAAACTTTTCCAGATGGGTGGTGACCATAGCGGCCATTTAGAAGTCGGCCATTTTGGGTCCAACTTTATTTTTTTCAATGGGAAGAGGGTAATGTGAAACATCAAACTTATTGAGAACTTCATAAGAAAAACAATAGTGTGCTTGGTTTTAACGTAACTTTATTCTTTCATGAGTTTTTTACAAGTTTATGATCACTTATAAAATGTGTTCAAAGTGCTGCCCATTGTGTTGGATTGTCAATGCAACCCTTTTCTCCCACTCTTGACACACTGACAGCAATGCCGCAGAAGAAATGCTAGCACAGGCTTCCAGTATCCATTGTTTCAGTTGCTGCACATCTCGTATCTTTATGGTATGGTGTGGTATATGGAGTACAAAGATAGTGGGGCCATTCTTCATCAATGGAAACCTCAATGCCACTGGATATCTGAAACTGCTACATGTTGATGTGTTGCCCTCTTTATGCACTGAAGATGGCACGTTCCCTGAGTTTTTCCAACAAGATGGTGCACGATCACATTATGGGTGTCAGATCAGAGCATTCCTACATGAACTGTTTCCTGGAAAGTGGATTGGTCATCGTGGGCTAGTTGAATGGCCACCAAGGTCTCCCGATCTGACCCCCTTAGACTTTTATCTTTGGGGTCATCTGAAGGCAATTGTCTATGCTGTGAAGATATGAGATGTGCAACATCTGAAACAACGGATACTGGAAGCCTGTGCTAGCATTTCTTCTGCGTTGTTGCTATCAGTGTGTCAAGAGTGGGAGAAGAGGGTTGCATTGACAATCCAACACAATGGGCAGCACTTTGAACACATTTTATAAGTGGTCATAAACTTGTAAAAAACTCATGAAAGAATAAAGTTACGTTAAAACCAAGCACACCATTGTTTTTCTTATGAAATTGTCAATAAGTTTGATGTGTCACATGACCCTCTTCCCATTGAAAAAAATAAAGTTAGATTCAAAATGGCCGACTTCAAAATGGCCACCATGGTCACCATCCATCTGGAAACGTTTTCCCCCTCCCATATACTAATGTGCCACAAACAGGAAGTTGATGTCACCAACCATTCCCATTTAATTTAGGTGAATCCATATAAATGGCCCACCCTGTGTATACATTTATGTATATATATATATATATATATATATATATATACAGTATATATATATATAGAAAGAAAGAATATCAAGAGGCAGCACTCCAAAAATATTATAGAAAAATGGACTTTAATGAGCCCAAAGGCAACGTTTCGGTTCACAGAATCTTTCTCAAGCAGAGTTCAAGTGCATATAGTGCAATATATATAGTTACAAACAGTGATTCCATAATTATAATTAATTGATACAAAACCATGATTACATAAGAAAAGTGCAGTAGTGCATATCACAAAATATTATTCAGTTACATACATAGTGATAAAATTTTAGACAGATATATTATTATCATCAATTACAGTATCCATAACTCTCATAAAGTGATAAGTGCTTTGATTAGTATTTATCAGTGCCAGGTGTACATTATAAATCATAATATATTTGAGGTTGCGACTCACACTGCAGCAATCATGCATGACCACGTTTCTTACTTCCTCCACGCTGTCCTCGGCGTCTCAAAATCCCATCTGCGCATGTCTCCCAGGAAATCCCCATTATCTCGTCACATGATCGGGGCAAACCTGGTCCGCCCGCTTCGTGACGTCACCGGGCATGCGCATTACACTTCTAATGCTACGATCGACATCTTTTAAATTGGCAAGCCCCACCAAAAGCTTTTCTTCAAATGTAAACAACGTATGTGCTTTAATGATTTCTCTTATCCCCTATTTATAATAAAAGCGCACTATTTCTCATTATTAGGGACAACATTCTGTTAGCAGTTTCCCAATATATTTGCATTGCAATGACAGTATTCAAATAGTGATTCCTGTGTCCATAAATGAACTGAGGGATAATATTTATTACATAACCCAAACACCCTTCCATGGAATTCCCTATTCCTAGGTTCATCCATGGAGTGAGATTAATAGGTCAGAGGAGGAACCTTCAACAGGTCTCCACCTCCTTCCCAATCTCAGGTGTTTAATTGGGAATACATTACAATCCAATTCCCTCCATAAGTAGGAATACCATTTCATTATGTAAAAATATATATTTATAACTTTATATATATATATATATATATATATACATACAGTTAAGTGTCTATAAAGAAGGAATAATCAACAAGTGTTATTAAAGCATGATTCGTCCCAAGGGAGGCAGAGAAAAATCAATAAATACGTTCAATTGATTCATTAACATACTTACTGCATCCCATGCACAAAGGTTAATGATACATTAAATTAGGGATAAGACATAGAGCAACTGGAAAAGAATGTATCAGAGTCCAGATCACAAGTAAAGCATATAAAGTACGAGTGCACAGCAGGAACTAATTATACAGTACAAGTTGCTAATATCCAAATAAGGAGAAGAATCATGCCTATGACACAGATGTCACAACATAAGTATATCTTCTAGTGAGAGTAATACACAGTGACACATATAGAAAGTTATGGTCCCACATAAAATGAGAGTACAGCCTAGTTACAACCTGTGGATGGCATGAAAGCGGCCCTGACGCGCGTTTCAAGTCCTGCTTCTCCAGGGGGTGATTGTGTATGGGTGACAGGCAGGGGGGTATATATATCCAAAGTATTTTGGCACGTGTAGTGGGGGTACAGCGGCGCTTCCAGTGGCGGAAGCCAGCGCAGGAAGCAAGGGAGTCAGTGTCCAACGCAGCAGGTGCCCGCCTCCCGCTGACACATCAGTAAGGAGTCCCCGAAGTGCCGCGTCATAGGGACACGTATCCATGGCAACCAGGTGCTTCTTGCCGGCTGGCAGAATGTGCACAATCATCAGGATGCCAAGAGATGCAGACATACTTAGAGGGAGAGAAAGAAATTGCGGAGAACATTACCGGCCCATACCTGGTGTAAGTTAATCATGACTTTCTATGTATATATATATACTAGCTATTGAAGCCGTTCTATGCCCGGGTGGCGAGCATTTTTATTGGTATATGGTCTCCCATGCTGGTATGTGTGGTATGTGCTGCCCCCCTCCTGGTATTTGTGCTGCCCCCATCCTGTCCGCACCATCCTATCCTGGCATGCATTGCACTCCTCATCCCTATCCTGGTATGCATGGCCCCTCATCCGAATCCCGGTATGCGTGGCACCCCTCATCCACAATCCCGGCATGCGTGGCACCCCTCATTCCCAATCCCGGTATGCGTGGCAACCCTCATCCCCAATCCCGGTATGCATGGCACCCCTCATCCCCAATCTCGGTATGCGTGGCACCCCTCATCCCCAATCCCGGTATGCGTGGCACCCCTCATCCCCAATCCCGATATGCGTGGCACCCCTCATCCCCAATCCCGGTATGCGTGGCTCCCCTCATCCTCAATCCTAGTATGCGTGGTACCCCTCACCCCACAATCCTAGTATATGCATGGTCCCCTCACCCCACAATCCTGGTATATGCATGGTCCCCTCACCCCACAATCCTGATATGTGTGGCCCCCTCATCCCTTTCACACTGTACACATATACAAAAAAAAATTAACAGTTATACTCACCTTTGTTCTCTGTGCTCCAGCGCTGCTGCGTCCTCTTCTGCCGGAGGCCGGGGGCGGAGACCGGCGCCGGGGCACTGCGCTGTCCGGCGCCATTTTGCTGAAGACACACTGTAAATGTGTCTTCAGTAAAATGGCGAAGGATAGCGCTATGTGCACGCGCCGATCCGACGCCTCACTCCTGCCCCCGGTCTCCGGCCAGAAGAGAGGTGCCGTGGCAACGCTCCTCCCGGTCAGGTAAGTATGCAAGTATGGCGCCGGAGAACGCGGTATGTGTTCAGTGTCTATGCATACCGCGATCTCCGGCGCCATACACCTCCTCTTACCTGTAACGGCTGGATGCATGATTCTGTCTGAAGCCAGACTGTGCGTCGCGCATGCGCAGTCTATCGAGGCTTCAGACAGAGGGATGCATCCCCGGTTATATTATATATATATATATATATATATATATATATATATATATATACAGGGTGGTCCGAAAGTAGGTGGACAGAAAGTGTAATAAGGTTATGAAGGGGGAGATTTATCAAACATGGTGTAAAGTAAAACTGGCTCAGTTGCCCTTAGCAACCTATCAGATTCCACTTTTCATTCCTCACAGACTCTTTGAAAAAAAAAGTCTATTTCCAACAAGTTGGGGCCCCTCCACATTATTCAAGAGTAATCCGCGAGTATCCTGATGAAACATTTCCTAATAAATGGATTGGCCGAAGAGGCCCACTTGATTGGCCGGTACGTTCACCAGACTTGACCCCAATGGATTTTTTCTTTTGGGGAGTACTCAAGGACAAAGTTTATAGTCGAAAACCAAAAAGTGTCAGTGACTTGAAAAATGACATAAGAGATGCACTTCAAGAAATTAATACCCAAAGAGACTTGTGCAAAAAAGTTTGTTGAAGCGCAAGAGGCGACTTCAAAGCTGTGCAAATTGTAATGGAAAACAGTTTGAGCCCCTGCATTGATAACATTTAAGGGCTTTTGTGTTATTGTTCAGAATAAAATGGAATTGTCAATGTTATGCTTGTGTTAGTAAATATAATTTTATATATAAATCAAAATAAATGTTATTATTTTCTGTCCACCTACTTTTGGACCACTATATATATATATATATATATATATATATATATATATATATATATAAATACACAAAGATACAAAGATGTAGATAAAAGAGGGAAAATAATATATGAAAACATACAATCAGGAATAGACATCATATTGTGAGAATTATATACAACATATGTGTATAAAGTATAATGTCCACCAAGTAATACCCAAAGTATCATTATTAAATATAAAGGAGTATATATAGAGAGAGTCATGAGACAATATAATATAATATGTACTCAATATGGTACAGAGAATATGGGAATACCATGAGTATCAACAGAACAAAGTTATAAATTGTGCATAAATGTGCAAAACTAATGGTGGTAAAAAAGAGGGGAGGGAAGGGAAAGGGAAAAGGAAGAAAAAATGAAGATGTGACAAGTGAATGAAAACATGGAAACAATAATAAACAGAGAGTGCACGAATTGTGTGAATATTTTTTATTATTATTTCGTGACCAAGCCCATGTGGTGCAGATGTCGGATGCATCCAATGGCAACCAGAATCACAGCAACGTGAAAAACCACATATGTTACGTGAAAGTGTTACACTAGTGAGTAGTGATGAGCGAGCACGTTCGTTACTCGAGATTTATGAGCATGCTCGGGTGTTTTCCGAGCATCTTCAGTGTACTTGAATATCATGTTTGAGTCACTGTGTGTGCATGATTTGCGACTGTTTGACAGCTTTAACACATGTGAGGAATGCCTGTTTGTTAGGCTTTCCTCACATGTATTAAAGCTGTCAGTCGCAAATCATGCACACACAATAACTCAAACATAACACCTCAGCACGCTGAAGATACTGGGCGAGCACCCGAGCATGCTCGCTGAAAGGGTTAACAAACCACGCTCGCCCATCACTACAAGTGAGACCAATCACAGGTAAAATAAATATAATAAATAACAATAGTATGAAGAGATAGTTAATGTCACAATACAAATGTATGTGTGCCCTTCACATACGAGTGAGCATAGACATGTGTTATATAGTAACATAGCTACTGACATCAGTATAATGGAAAATGTACAATAAAAAAATCAGAAAATTATAAGCCACAATGGGCAAGAGGAATCGAAAAAATAAAATAAAAAATATACAAGTGATAGGAATACTGACGTGTCAGTGTGACACAGGAAGTGCATCTTAAAGTGCCCTTTTTTGTGCATCCAAAATCACAGATTTAAAGCAACAATAAACAAAGAGTAAAAGCCGATGAATAACAATAGTGAGTAAAATGTTTTATAAAAAATGCTTATAGCGGATGGAATCAATTAGTGGCACACCGCACAGGAAATAGACAGGTCCGAAAAAGAGAGAGCAGCAGGGCGGGATGCTGCTGAAAGGTGAGTACATATCCATAAAAAGGGAGACGCGTGGAGCGCTGGCCCGCAAGGACGATCAGGCACCCGGTCCCCGAGGGGGGCAGAAAAAGGGAGGGAGGGAAGGGAGAAGAAGATCCTCCAAGTGAGTGGTGGTCCAGCATCTGTCTCACAGTAGAGTGTACAAAAATACTGGATACCCTGCATGTAAATAAAAAAGTGAGAAGTTATAAACAGCATAAAACATAAGTAACACCTAAACACAATAGCACATTACAAGAAAGGGACAAAACTGAGGACCTCGTTGAGGCCTTTGGGGCATATGCAATCAATTTTCATAATCCACCAACGGTCTTTCTCCAATCCCCCCCCCCCAGTCAATTAATATCCGGTCAATACCCCGAATTTGGAGGAGGCTAGCATCACACCCATGTTTTAACTTGAAATGCCTTGGGATAGGCTTCAATACAGTATCGGCAAGAGATTCTGATGCATTCTTAATATCTTGCACGTGCTCCCTCACACGCACTCTCAGTTGGCGAAAAGTAAGACCCACATAGATGAGGCCACATGGACACAAGGCGTGGTTGATTACGCCTTCTGTATTGCAAGATGTATGCTGTGTGATTTGAAACTCCTTATGACCATCACTTGATGGGAAGGATGTACACCGCACCAGATTTACACAGGCCGCACAGTTCTTGCATGGATAGAAGCCCCATCTGGGGCCTTTTGAGCTGAAGGCTTTCTCTGGTCCCGGATCTTTATGGTAACTATGTACCAGCAAGTCCCTCAGGTTCATCGCCCTTCTATAGGTGGTGGAAGGGACTGGTGTAGTACATTTGGAAAGGACTAGGTCTTGCTTCAAAATGGGCCAATATTTCCCCAATGCATTTCTAACATCTATCACAGTAATTGAAAAGCCAGAGATGGTAATAAATCCTCTCTACCTTCTCTATAGGGAGTCCGACTGTGACTGCCGGTAGGCTCGGGGCTGAGGTAACTGCACAATCTGGTGCAGGTGTTATACAATGTAGTGTTGTTTTAGAACAGACCTGCACAACAAACAGCTCATGTACCGCATGCAGCCCACCAAAGTTTTGCTGCAGCCCATGGAGCCGTCCAGGATATGGAGCTCCCATCTTCTTATATTCAAATGTTTCAGACGCAAACATATTTGAACACTGTCATCGGGACTAGGGTAAAACAGCGCTCGTCAGTCCCAGCCTCGACATGCTGCTGCTCGGCACGCTGCTGACGTCATCACACTATTGTCGGCACCCAAACACCTCAGAGGAGAAGAGATGGCACAGCCAATAGTAAGTCAAGGAGCCAAAGATTAAATTAATTATATCATTGTGGATGAGGAAGGAAGGGGCTAATGTTACAGTGAGGGCACATAATGAGGGTGACAATTGTCAAAGGGGGCACAATTGTGGTGGGGGTTCCTTCATTCAATCGGGCAATGTACAGGGGAATATTTTGGAGAGGGACAGTATGTGGGCATACAGTGGGTACAGAAAGTATTCAGACCCCTTTAAATTTTTCACTCTTTGTTTCATTGCAGCCATTTGGTAAATTCTAAAAATTTCATTTTTTTTCTCATTAACGTACACTCTGCATCCCATCTTGACTGAAAAAAAACAGAAATGTAGAAATTTTTGCAAATTTATAAAAAAAAAAACCTTGAAATATCACATGGTCATAAGAATTCAGACCCTTGGCTCAGTATTGAGTAGAAGCACCCTTTCTATTTCAAGTGTTTATTTCTGTTAATGTTGACGATTATGGCTTACAGCCAATGAAAACACAAAAGTCATTGTCTCAGTAAATTAGAATAATTAACAAAAAACACCTCCAAAGGCTTCCTAAGCATTTAAAAAGTCCCTTAGTCTGTTTCAGTAGGCTCCACAATCATGGGGAAGACTTCTGACTTGACAGATGTCCAGAAGGCAGTCATTGACACACCCCACAAGGTCCCAGAGTTCCAATTTTCATTTGGAAATCAAGGTCCCAGAGTCTGGAGGAAGAGTGGAGAGGCCACAATCCAAGCTGCTTGAGGTCTAGTGTGAAGTTTCCACAATCAGTGATGGTTTGGGGAGTCATGTCATCTGCTGGTGTAGGTCCACTGTGTTTTTTCCAGGCCAAAGTCAGCGCAGCCGTCTACCAGGAAATTTTAGAGCACTTCATGCTTCCCTCTGCTAACAAGCTTTTTGGAGATGGAAATTTCATTCTCCAGCAGGACTTGGCACCTGTCCACACTGCCAAAAGTACCAATACCTGGTTTACACACAACAGTATCACTGTGCTTGATTGGCCAGTAAACTCGCCTGACCTTAACCCCATAGAGAATCTATGGGGTATTGTCAAGAGGAAGATGAGAGACACCAGACCCAACAATGCTGTCGAGCTGAAGGCTGCTATCAAAGCAACCTGGGCTTCCATAACACCTCAGCAGTGCCACAGGCTGATCGCCTCCATGCCACGCCGCATTGATGCAGTAATTGATGCACGAGGAGCCCGACCAAGTATTGAGTGCATTTACTGAACATACATTTCAGTAGGCCAACATTTCAGATTTTAAAAACATTTTTCAAGCTGTTGTTATAAAGTATTCTAATTTACTGAGATAATGACGCTTGTGTTTTCATTGGCTGTTAGCCATAATCATCTACATTAACAGAAATAAACACTTGAAATAGATCACTCTGCTTGTAATGACTCTATATAATATGTGAGTTTCACTTTTTGTATTGAATAACTGAAATAAATAAACTTTTTGATAATATTCTAATTTAGTGAGATGCATGTGTATGTAGCCTCTATTTCTTTAGTGTGGTAAGTACCATTTTGAGGGTATGTACCATTATTATTCATTGTAGCAAAATGGGAAACAAAAAATCCACTACTGTTGTTGCAGATTCATGGTTTTGCATAGCATTTGCTCTCCTGCACTGATTATGGGGGCAGAAACCTCAGGGTGAAGATCTTTTATCTTGCACCATTTATACTCAAAAAACACATTTCCAACAAATGCAAATAAAATTCCCCTCCTTGCTATTTTTTTTTCTTAAAGATTACAAATAGTTTATTAAATAGTAATATGTTGCAATAATCTCATTTATTTTAATGCAGTTATAGTACTTCACATATAACATTTATTTATATTCTCTCATATACAATAAATATCCATACGCTTCAATCATCTGTTTAAGAAAAACAAAATGGAACAAATATTAACCCTTCCATATTATTCCATCATCCCTCCTCCCTTGAATCAAAACAAACCCCACCTGCACCCCCAAACTGAAGGGGAGGATACAAGGAAAACCCTTCACCCCATAACTAGCATTGCTCTACACCTGTCCATTCTTCCCAGATATGCTCATAAACAGTTGTCTGATTTTTATTATCGTAGACCACTTTCTCTTTTTTCGCTTATCAATTAATTTAATTCAGGTTGTTCTTTTACCTTCCATTTCCTCATAACTGCAAACAGAGTTTGAGACAAAATACGTATTAATAAGATCTTATTACTACTTCTTTTAAGACTCAAATATCTACATCTAATAAAGAATTTTTAGGGTCATTTTATAAATGCACTTAAACATTATTTAATACACTATTGAATTACCATACAATATCTTACTATTTGTTTTCTTAAATTCTGTGTCAGTGGCTAATCTAAGGGTTTTTGAGATGTAAATAGAGAGATATTCTCCCTTACAATTGATTATGGAAGATTCATTTATTTAAGGCAGGTTAGTTGGAGGGTGGGTGGATGTCTGGTTGAGGAGTTCTCTAAGAACTCGTTCACACTGCTGTATGACATAGTAGAGTGCTCTCTGATGTTTTATCAGACAGCACTCAGCCCAATATTATACTATGGGGCAGTGCAGATCTGAAATGTTTTTGCTCATGACGATTCGGCATGGGAAAACAATTGCAGCACGCTGAGAGTGGCTCAGCAAATCGGATCACATGCACCCATACAAGTCTATGGGTGCGTGTAAAACCTTGGCCCAGACTTGGATTTCATCCCAGTGCAGTTTGATTTATGCAGACACAGACGATGGAAAAGTTGGAGAAACGAAGTTCTCCATCTTCTCCGCACCTGTAATATGATTGTCTCAAACAAGAGAAACGGATCCCAGTAAACTGACACTCGGCTCAAACTCTGGTCAGAGCTTGAGCCTAGTGTCATTAGCATAAATGATCCAATTCTCTCACATGAGAGAATCAACACTTGTGTGACCCGGCCTAACGTGTAGTTGGGGAGCTAAGAGTGGGAGATGGTTTGAAGGGGTGAAGTGGAAGGTGGAGTGGGGGAGGTATCAGAAGAGGAGGGATATTTTAACTTAATTATTATTTTAATATGGTGAAAGTTATCTAATTTAATGTTAGAAGGGTTTAAGATAAGTTGAAATGGTATTTCTTTGCTTGGATGAGAAGAGATCTGATGTCTCTGATATGTCTTCAAAAGACACATTCAGATAGTGATTCAAGAAAGTAGCTAAAAGTGGGTTGTCAAGTACATGTATATCATGCTGTACATAATATCTACTCACGAGGGTCTTTATCCTTGTTCAAAGGGGTGTAAATATAAGTATGTATTACACAGGGTAGAAGTAAGATATATATATATATATAAACTGTTGAAATGTAAAATTAACAACATAAGGTTAGAAATTGCAAACACCTGTATTCCTCTCCCATATAAATCTGAGCTTCACTATGAAGAAAGTGAAAACTTGCAATATCCGATTTTGATTGTAGGAGATTTTAATACTGTAATTGACTTTACCTGTAATAGAAAATCATGTAGACGTGCGTCAAAGTCTAGTGATACAACATCTTTTCCAATCCTCTGGAAGAATTTTTTGGGGAAGAGGCTTATTAATCCCAAGGATTATCAGGATTCATGTTACTCTAAGACTTAGCAATCCTGATTCCCTATTGATATGGTTTTTGGCAATGGAGAAATTTTGTATAAACTCCTTTAAGGGGGTTGATACTCACTCAGCAGCTTTTACGGGGATCTCCCTGGGCAACCCAGGCTTGCACCGACTTTGGAAGGGAGTGGATGAACCTGTCCATGATGACCTTTTCCACCATCTGTACTGGGGAGGAAGATTGAGGTTACAACCACTTTGAACCAAGTGTAGGAGGTCGAACATTTGGGACCTGGGAGGTTTGTCACTGCAATAGGCCCAGTGGTGCACCCGTTGCACCCTAACAGTCAGAGTCACTCCCAAGCGCGCCAAAATTTCTGTTTTTAATTTGGCGCACTCCTTTGCGTCCTGCAGGGCCAAACAAGTCATAATGTGCTTTCTGAGGCTGGCCCATTAAATATGGCACCAGCACCTCCGCCCACTGCTCTGGAGGCAATCTCTCCCGCTCCGCCACCCTCCCAAAGAACGTTAGGACCTCGACGTCATCACCCGGAGTAATCTTTTGCAATGCTCTTCTTACCGTCTTCCTGACGTGTGAATCATTACCTGGAGTTGAGGGAGGGACGGCCTCTCTGCTCCGAACTTTCCCCGCTAGAAGTTCCATCTGCCGTTGTTGCTGCTGAATCTGCTGCATCAGAAGTTTATTAGTCTCTTGCTGCATCTGTTGCTGCTCCCGGTGCTGCTGTTGCAGGCTCTGCTGGCTCTGCAAGTGCTGCCGGTGCTGCTGTTGTTGGCTTTGCAGCAGGTGTTTGAGTGGCTCTTTCATGGTGCCGGACATCTCTGGCTGGCTGGCGGCCTTTACCCAGGACATCCATCGATCTCTGTGGCAGGTACACGTTTTCCTGGAATCTTGCCCACATTCTCCACTAATTGTAACTGGGTTGGTACTCACTCAGCCACTTTTAAGATAGTCACAGGAGTCAGTTTCTTTAAAAATGTCCAAGGTGGGTTTATTCGGACTTCATAAACTGCACTCTCCAGGTAAATTAAACATTTTCTCGGTAATTATTTTGATTCTAGGCTACATATATACCGGGACACGAGGATATGTACTTTAAATGCCCCTGATGAAGCCACCGTGTGTGGCGACACGCACTGGGCACTGAGGTCCCATTTGCACCTTCCCATTTACAGGCTGATTTGATTGAGTATTTGCTTTCTATGATCATATTGTTTAATTGGCTCTACTATTATTTTTTGCTGGGGCAGCACGGGTGGCCACAATTGAGTGTATGTGATGGAGTGGTTATGGAGTAGTCATCTCCAGTGTGAGGTGAAAGGGTCTATTGGCAATCGCCAGTTTACAATTATACTGTTCTATAGACCTATTACCCTGTATACAGGGACACCATATTGATTTTCACACAGATACCTGTTGTTGCACTTTATATACATATTGTTTTTTGTGTATTCTCTATTTATATAGAATACTTTGGGCTTGTGCAATATTGACCATCATAGATATTCTATACAGCCTGTTAGAGTTCATCTATTTGACTGCACTTTATTGTATTTTCTGTCATTATAATATGGGAAGGTCTCTAAAGTAGTGGGTTCCTCAAGCAGTGGATTCCTCCACTATTTTTAATGGTGTTTTAAAATAATTTTTTTTGTGCGTATTCTTATATATGTGTCAGGAGATACTGTAATAAATTGATGTAATTTATATTCAAATATTCCGTGATTATTTCTTCAGGTGATCACCGCTTAGGTGCATGTCTTCTTTTCTTTTTGAAATTCGTATGATGTTGTATGACATGTGGCAGGTAGATCCCAGTTATTAGATGGTGCCCTCCTAAAGTAGTAGGTGCATGGGGTTATGTCCCAGCTTTTTGTCCTTTTTATGGGCACAAGACATGGATTTCCTAATCCAAGCTGCTCTTTGCCCTACTTATTGACCATATATAAGGCTATGTGCCCACGATGCAGAAATGCTCAGGATTTTTTCCTGAGCGTTTCTGCATCTCCCTGGCAGAAAAAAACGCATGCGGATTGTACATGTGGATTGTACATGCGGATTGTACATGCGGATTGTACATGCGGATTGTACATGCGTTTTCCTGCCAGGGACATGCGGAAATGGAGCTTTATTCACTGACATTTCCGCATGCGGATTGACAAGCGCTTTCCAAGCGATTAGCATCACTTGGAAAGTGCTTGTGACAACTAGGTCACACTATATAAATTCATGCAAATTGCATGGATTTATATAGTGTGACCCGAGAGAGTGGTAAAAATAAAAAAATAAATGTATACTTACCCTCCGATGGCCCCCGGTGTCCTGCTTTACACTCCGTTCTCCCTTGCCGGCAACAGTGAATTGAAAGACCTGCCGACGTCAGCATCGCGTGACCCGTCACATGACTCTGACGTCAGCGCAGGTCCTTCAATTCATTGCAAAGTGCCGGGAAGCAAGTAGGAGCGCAGCGCGGGCCGACAGAAGGTAAGTAGACAGTTATTTTTTATTTTATTCTTTTTTTACAGATTTTTTAATGGTACCTGGGTGTGGAGGAGACTCTCCTCTCATCTACACCCGGGTACCATCTGCACATTGGAACGCGTGGATTACGTATCTACATATACAGTGATGCGTAATCCATGTGATCTAAAGCAAGTCAATGGCGGCGAAGACGCAGCACTTCTGCAAAATAATTGGTAGCGCTGCGTTTTTTTCCGCAGCGGAAATTTTCGCAGCATGTGCACAGCACATGCGGATTATCATTGGGGAACATTGCTGCCCTTCTACCATGCGTTTTTAATGCGTTTCAGCAGCTATAAAAACGCTGCGGAAACGCATTAAAAACGCATTGTGGGCACACAGCCTAAGGTTGTAAAGGAATAAGGGGTTCTCAGTTTTGGACTCAGGAGGAAATATTAGCGATGTACACAGGTGATTTGTTATTATTTTAATAAATGTAAAGGAAGATCTAAGGACAGATATTACATTGGTGAATGGATTTGGTATTTTTTCTGGATTGAAGATTAATTGGAATAAGTCAGATATCATTATTGGACAAGAATTTCCAAATTACAGATGGTGATATACTTATTATCCAAGAGGGCAACAGTTTGAAATATTTGGCATTAAATATATCACATAAGATGGTGGACTATATAGAAGTGAATGTCATACCGGTGTTGAGTCGTTTTAGCAGAATGGCAAAAATATGGAGGAACAAGGAAGAATCAATCTGATTAAAATGTATTTGTTTTTTTATGTATATTTAATAAATTCCCCTCTTTGCAACTTAGTGACTGAGTATAGGAAAAAATGTATATTAAAGCAACCTTATACCCTGAGACTGAAAAGTTACTACACTTTGTAAATATACAGTCATCCTTCCTGACGCCCTTCTTTTGCCTCCCGCTACCTCCATTGCTTAGATCTGTGTTCTGTTCCTACTACCTCCAAGATGGCCACCAGTTTGGTAAGTCTAAACCACATCTTCCCTGTCTTTTCTGTGCTGTGGGATGGGAAAGGAAAGGCAGGAGAGGTGAGGTTTAGATTTACCAGTGTACTCCATGCTGCTATGACCGTCATCTTGGAAGCAGGAGGAAAGGAACGCCTATCCCAGCAGAGGAGGCATCGGGGAGCTAATGGAGGGCTTCAGGTAGAGTGCCTATACATGCGAAACGTATACCCACTTCTCAGTCCCAGGGGAAGGGGCCCTTTAACACTGTTGCAGGACAATATTAGCGTTGAGCTGTAATTGTTTTCTAAGGCAGTACACTTAATATAGGACAATCACTGTGCTACCAGTATTATTCCGCACATAAATGATACTGATTCTCCATTTTGTAATAACATAATTAACCCTTTGTGCTAAACTGAATAGTAAATTATAGTCTGTTTTTCAATTAACAGCATAAAGCAATATGTTTACAAAGATGAATACTCCAATGCTGACCAAAACTGAATTCTCTGCTAAGGTTACAAAATAACCAACACTTTATACATGGACAGTAAATTCTTTTTCTAATTTCTCGTCTTATTTCTGTTTGCCATTTTAGGAGACAGTGGTGTGCGGCCATCTCTCCCCGGCAGCACAATCTCTGACAACATCAAGAGACTAGATTTTCATCAAGTGCTTGGCCGGGGGAGTTTTGGAAAGGTAAGAACCTATAACATTACGAGCCCAGATCGTATATTGTTTGCTATACAATATAAGATCATGAATGAAGTAGAGAATAAAACTGTTAATAACCATCTTAGATCCCCAAATTCAGGTGTTTCTGACAAAGGCAGATGCAGGGCGGTTTCCAAATGTCTACAGTGGGTTAAAGTATTTTTCTGGTGCCTCTAACTTCTGCACTAGGAAGTTGCAGGTGCTGCTGTTTTCCCCACATGCCTGCACCTTGGAATCTTGGATGGCCAGCAGATAACAACATCTATTTTTCAATACAGGTGCACGATCCTGTTGGCTGTTCAAGTGTGGGCCAGACACCTGTATAGACAACATCATGCAGAAGTGACAGCTGCCGTAGAAACTCTACATGCAAATATGTGACCAGAGCACTTTCATCCACCTTTATCCATGCTAGCTGTGTCACCCACATAGAATGTGGAAGAATGTGCTCTGGTCAGATGAGACCAATAATTTAAATTTTTTGCTAAATGAAAAACACTAAGTGTGGAGGAAAACTAACACTGCAGATCACCCTGAAAACACCATCCCCACCGTCAAACATGGTGGTGGAATCATCATGCTGTGGGGATGCTTTTCTTTAACAGGGACGCTCGTCAGAGTTGATTAGAAGATGGATGGAGCTAAATACAAGACAATCTTGTAGGAAAAACCTGTTAGAGGCTGGAAAAACTTGAAACAGAGATGAAGGTTCACCTTCCCGCAGGACAACGACTCTAAACATACTTCCAGAGCTACAATAAGATGGTTTAAATAAAAACATACTCGTGTGTTTATATAGCCCAGTTAAAGTCCAGACATAAATCTCATTGAGAATTTGTGGCAAGGCTTAAAAATTGTTGTTCACAAACGCTCTCTATCCAATCTCACAGCTAGTTTGCAAAGAAGAGTGGGCAAAAATTTCAACCTATAGTGCAAAGCTGGTAGAAAAATACCTTGCAGCAGTAATTGCAGCAAAAGGTGGTCCTACAAAGTGTTGACTCAGAGGGGCTGAATACAAATGCACGTCACAATTTTCAGATTTACATTTTTAAAATATTCAGAAAAACATGTATCATTTCCTTTACACTTCACAAATACTTGTACTCTGTGTTGGTATATCACATAAAATTCCAATAAAATACATTTAAGTTTTTGCATGTAACTTGAAAAAATGTGGAAAAGTTCACAGGATGTGAATACTTTTTCAAGGCACTACATTGTACATCTGCATGTACGTAGCTACATAAGTATGAGTAAATATATGTGTGTGTACTGAGAATGACATTTATTAAAGATATTGTCCACAGTTAAAAAGTAATAATTCAAAAAATTCCGTGTCAGCAGTGGTGACGTCTCATACATTCTCCTGATTGCTAACCAATGACTCGTCTCAATGGTTTTGTCCAATAAATAGAGACATCCTCAATGAGACCAGTGATTGTCTGCAGCAAGGTAAACAAGTGCAGGTTTGGACTACTGTGCCAGGCTCTGGAATAGCAAAGGATTTATCAGGGTAGTATCGTTTTATTTTTTTAATCATACTACTCCCTGAAGTTAGGACAAAAATGGAATTGAGGACAAGCCTCCTAATACTATTACAGACAACTCTCTGATTTTTTAGGACATTCCTGGGAAAAGGAGAGAGCTCCTTGATTACCAGAGAAGCCAGCAAATATCCCAAAGCATACTCTTCACAATATATTCACCTCTCGTGTTTTCTGCAATTCTTATAAGGCTGGGTGCCCACGTAGCGTTTTTCAAGCGTTTATGATGCGGAATTTCCGCAGCGGAAACGCTTGTGAAACACTAGGTAATCCGCACCCCATGGTCCCCAAGGGGATTCCGCATGTTCTATGCACATGCTGCGCATTTTTCCGCAGCGTTTATGCTGCGTACAAAAATCTGCAGCATGTCATTTAATTTTGCGGAAGCGCAGCGGAAGCCCCGCTATTGACTTGCATTGAGACGCATAGAATGCGCGTCTGTACATTTCTACAAGTGAATTCTATGCGTCTCTATGTACGGATGGTACCCAGTTCAGGAGGAGAGAAGACTCTCATCCAGACCTGGGTACCATTGTTCCTGTAAAAAAAAGAATAAAATAATAAATAAAGTTAATACTCACCTTTCCGAAGGCTTCTCTGCATGCCGGCATCGCTGAAGGACCTTCGGTGACGTCACAGTCATGTGACCGCAGGCCCTTCACCGCTCTGTCTCACGATATGCCGGCAGCCGGGAACTAGACAGGAAGGAGCGCTGCAGCCACGCCGGGGCATCGGGGGTGAGTATAGCTTTATTTTATTTTATTTTTACGTTTCACACTGTATAAATCCATGCTGTTTGCATGGATTTATACAGTGTGACCTAGTTGTCAAGCACTTTCCAAGTGATGCTATCGCCTGGAAAGCGCTTGTCAATCTGCATGCGGAAACGCATGTGAATCCGCATGTGGATCCGCATGTATTCTGCAGGAAAAAAGCATGCACAATCTGCATGTACAATCTGCATGCGTTTTTTCTGCCAGGGAGATGCAGAAATGCTGCAGAAATTTTCTGCTTCATTTCTGCATCGTGGGCACATAGCCTAACTCCTGGCATCACTGCAACATAAAACCTGACACCAGAGGTGCTGTGGAGTGAAAAGGAGTTTAGGATCAGGACAAAGTGTCTGCAAATGTAGTCTCAGGTCTGTGCTGCAGATTAAGGTGCATTCACACTGCGCAGTTATCGGAAACCAGTGGAAACAGGCTGACGTTCGCCCGACAAACAAGCAAAGTGGTCTTTCATAGGATAAAATGATCTTTTGTTTTGCTTAAATCTTTATCGATCTTGAAATAACCTATACAAAAAACTATGAGCAATAGCCAAGGTAGCATAAAAGGTATATATTTTATTAGTACAATTTAGACACATGATAAAATCTGATGAAAAAAGAGAAAATCAGATAAGGCTAAAAACACAGGCAAACCCCATGGTGCATAACAAAAGAATATGCAGCAATATTAAGTAATGTATACATAATAGGCTATTAGAAAAAGGTATGTTGGGTGGAAATAATTCCTACACACATATAAAGTGTAATAGACGCCAAATGTGATAAAGTATATATGCTGCACAAAATAACCCTAGTATAGATAGGCATACATTTGCAGCATGGTCTTTGATGCCAGCATCTATGTACAGCTGAGCTCTGCACCCCAACACAGTCTGTTTATATTGATTCTCATCTCAGCTTTTCATGGCTGACACAGGAATAATGCCAACCAGCTCTGGAGTTGTAGTTATTCCTGTCTCAATCATGCATGGCTAAGACTGAAGTAATCCTTTAACCTCCTAGCTTTAATGGGTAATTCTAGTGGGGTTATTTCCTAGTGCCCATGTTTATAGCTATTAGATCTCCTGTATGTAAGCTAGTAAGAAACTGTAGAAATATAAAATAATTATTAAAGAAATAGCAATGGTGTCACTTTCCTGCTCCCCTCCACACTTATTTCAATGAGTTGTTCGGCCTTAGGGTACAAGTCTGCAGTAACTATGTGACTACAGACTTGTGAGTCCTCACAGTGTGCAGTGTGTGTGCTGTTGAGGTTCTCCAGTGCCGGTGCCAGGAATGGGCAGGAGCATAACTGCAGGTATGCAATTTGCATACATGTGGTCATGTGCCGACGAGACATGTGCAGCTGTCCATGTCGCCCTGGCACTTTACAAAAAAATTGTGTGCCAGTTCAAATGTGCTGTTGCGTGTAGGGTGCGTTACACTCACTTGTAGGCCACAGGCCCCAGCTGTCTCCAGGTCTTCAACTTAAGGAGCTGCCGCACATAGATTAGGGAACACTCAGTTCGTTTCAACACACAGAAGTTTACTCGACAGTTCAATTGCATCAGATTGTAATACACAGTATCGGGCACAACATTCTCCATTTCTTATTTCCATAGTACAGAACATTTTCAGCATTTATTTACGTTCTAACTGGACTATCCCTACGTTCACTGATCCTGTCAGCCCCAGGATTTCCCAGTTGAGTTCCACAATACACCCGAGATCTGTTACATTTCCCATACACAATTGCACGTCCATCTTCCTCTGTATGTAAAGGGGTGAGGTGCTTGCCATAGCACCTGAATCGAGCCCTGATCTCCGGACATTGCAGGAATGTCTGCAGTGAATTTTTGTAAGGCCTCATATCACCCAGAACAATATGTACTCACTCTTGATATCAGCCCCAACTGCCCTTGAATTTGATCTTATATCACTCACGAACGCTCTACAAACAGGAAGCAGTCTCCTTTAACTGGCACTTTTCCCTCCCACTATGAGCTAGTCCTAAACATGAACACTTTCTTACACTATTCTCATCCTACCTATGTCAACTCCTAAGTCCTAAACTATGTCTTATCTTGCGCAATCCTATGCTGTACACTATACATTATACATATGACCATATCACACTCTATATTACAATTCACATAATATGACATACTGTAACTATGTAATTACTCCATATATATTGAAAACTGCAGGACATCGTTTACACTACAATACAACACGATTGGTGTCTTCAGGGGTATGAATGCGACTGTCCAGTCAACACCCCCTTACACAGGCTCGCTCAATACAAGGGAATTGAGTGAGGCCGGATAAATGACCATCTGCTCCCATCACTGGAGAATCCTCATGAGTCTACACTCACATAAAGTGTCTGCAGACTTGTACCCCAAGGCCAGACAACACCTTTAATGAAGATCATCAACTAATGACCATTTTTTTCTAGGTGGTGCTGGCGGAAGATAGATATACCCGCCAGCAATTTGCTGTAAAAGTCATCACAAAGAGGAACCTGCTAGCTGAAGGAGAGGAGCGCGCGTTGGTGGAGCGGCGTGTGTTACAACTTGCATCTGGCAGCCCCTTCCTTCTTCATGGCACATTCGCCTTTCAGACCAAGGTAAAATTGTGACCTGTTCATTAATATTGGATAAAGAATAAAGTGCACTCATCTATATGCACAGGATATGTCCACGTTTATATCTGGTGTTTGTTAACATTTCAGCATTGGAAACATTTTCATGTCCTGCTCCTTGTATGTGTAGCTGTCACCTACTGTGGGAACACTGGACAAACCCTGGGAACCAGGCAATGTGCCTAGAAATATGATGCTGACGGTTAACTTTTGGGGTTTCTCTATTGAAGTCTATGGAAAGTCTTGGAGTGGTTCAACTGGCTCCCAATATCTGAAGTCATTTGTCCACCCCTATGGATGTCATTCTTAATGAGTACTTCATAATGGTGAGAAATGCAGAAGGCAACATTACAGTGAAAAGTAATGCTGTACATTTAGCACATCACATTCTACATATGTAGATATATCTTCTATATGTATATACTTAGAATAACTAATAAACACATAGTAAAAGAAGAAAGTATCATTACTGCTATTATTATGCAACTATATCTCCACGAGTAAGTGGAACAGAGATTAATCACAGAAGAAATCGCAGAAGAAATCACTGATTATTGAGTGTTAGTAAATGTATGACTGCTACAATGACTTTATCATACGACTGATTTCTACGTCTTGTCTGACAGGAGCTTGTGCTTCTTGGGATGGAGTATGTCACCTGTGGCGAATTCCACCATCTCCTGATGAGGAAGGGGTGTCTTGACATCCCCAGTGCACGGTACAGTATTCACAGTCTAAGCCATACAGCTATGTATTTTCTAAATGAGACTGACTAGATTGATTCGATTGTTAGCCCTAACGTTCACGTAAATTCATATCTCCCATTCACAGGGATGTTATTAGGGAAACACTTAGAAAAATACAGCTCTAATTTTTATTTCCAAAAATAGCACCGCACCTGTCCACAGGTTGTGTGAGGCATCGCAGTTCATCCTCATTCACATTAGTCATGTGGCGTTATTTTTTAAAGAAAGACACCATGTTTTTCTGATCCTGGATAATCCTTTAACACCATATGAATATACATTGTAATAGTAGCAATTGTGTATCCCTATAGGCAAGAAGGAACTTAAAGAGGTTATCCACTACTTTAACATTGATGTCCTATACTTAGGATGAGCAGGTCCAGGTGCCTTATAATCAATACGATATGTGCGACTGCCCTTCTAGACCATTATAATAATATAAATACTTGTATATAATAACCAGAAATATAAAATCCTGATAAGTCCTGCCTGTCTAGTCTTTTGGGCAATATATATTTCTGAGTTTCTGATTCACTAAAAACTATTTTCTCCTCTTTTCTTTCGGCCAGATTCTACGCCGCAGAACTTGTGTGTGGAATTCAACACCTGCATTCTAAGGGCATCATCCACCGGTAACTAGAAATACATCTAATCCTCCACCACCAGTGATGCCTATAACTATACACAGCAATACTGAGAATTATACAGCGGACACTGATAAGAATCCATTTGTCTTCTTCACAGAGATCTCAAGCCTTCTAACATCTTGGTGGCTGCGACGGGCCATATAAAGATTTCCGACTTCGGTCTGGCACTTGAGAACATCTATGGAGACCGGACAGCCACCGAATACGCTGGGACACCAGGCTTCATGGCTCCTGAGATGCTGGCTGCGGAGGAGTACAATGCTGGGGTAGACTGGTATGCATTTGGCATCATTTTGAACATCATGATTACCAGCAGGTCCAAATACCATCGAGGACTATTCAACGCTTCCAGCAAGGAGGCGAAGAACATCATTAAAAAGGTCAGTACATGATATAAGTTGTATTACTTTTATATTATT